>NC_057863.1:641033305-641073305 GCF_019393635.1 Dromiciops gliroides
GGGTCACATAGCTAGTATGTGTCATGTGTCTGAGGCAGGATTTGAACTCAGGTCCTCCTGGCTCCAGGGTTGGTGCTCTATCTACTGCACCACCTAGCTGCCCCAGAAATTTTTTATTATAAGGAATAAAGGATGACTCAGTGGGAAGAGGAAGGGGAATGGATTTGGGAAACAATTTAAGTGATATAAAAACAAAAGGTGTCAATAAAATATGTTTTTTAAAAATAAGTAATTAAAACAACTTCAATTGAGGAGAGACGCAGGGGCTTCTACTATTTTTTGTTTGTTTGTTTTTTGCAGGGCAATGAGGGTTAAGTGACTTCCCCAGGGTCACAAAGCTAGTTAAGTGTCGGAGGCTGGATTTGAACTTAGGTACTCCTGAATCCAAGGCCGGTGTTTTATCCACTGCACCACCTAGCTGCCCCGGGCTTCTCCTTTTCAAGTCAACAAGCATTTATTAGTCACCTACTTAATAATGCCAGGATTAAAATTAGCAAATTAATTGCTAACTAATTAATTACTAGTAAATTACTCACCAAACTAATTTATGCCAGGAATTAAAATAAATTTAGTGGGGGGGGGTGTAAGTGGCTTCTCTTCTATTAAGGAAGTATGTATCATGTCAAGTCAGCAGGCATTTATTGAGCGCCTACTATGGGCTATAAACACTGGGGACACAAAGAAAGCCTCTGAAACCAGTCCAGGAGAATCCCAGCAGGCAGAGGTCCTGCAGCGGCTCAGGGCACACCTACCGTCCTCACAGGGCCCGGGCCGGGCCTCCTCGATTGTCCTCTGCTGCTGGCAGGCAGCTTCTCGGAGCTCACAGCTGCTGCCATAAGTGACACCGTCACTACCACAGACCGGGCTAGGGGGCGGCCGCTCACACCGGGGACACACGCACTGCCCGCTAGAGCAGACGGCCCCAAAGGTGCATACTGTGTCCCCACATGTCTCTGTAGAGGGAGGGAGAGAGGGAAGGGTGGGTTACCCCCTGGACTGCAAGGGAGAGTGTAGAAAGAAGGGCAGGAGGAGAGTGGAGGGAGGTGGCAGGCTGGGGACCAGGACGCCTAGGTTGGCTTCCTGGAGTGACCTCAATTTCCCAGGCCTCAGTTTCCCTGCACTGAGGCTGGGGAATGGTGGGCACTTGATGATATTGGGGGGAGGGGGCGGCCTAGGCCACAGCTGAGGTCCTCTGCTGGGGAAGCACCCAGGGGCCACCGAGTCCCACCCAGACCTGAATGAGAATCCCCTCCACAACAAGTGACCATTCGGCCTCAGCTTGCAGACTGTTAGTGATGGAAGACCCACTACCTCCCAAGGCAGCCCAGGCCACTGTTGGGCAGCTCCTGCCCACAAGCCCACATGGAGCCTTTGAGGACTACCACCTCCTCCCCTCCGCCCACCGCTCTGGCTTCCGCCCTGTGGGGCCAAACTAAACAAATGGAACGTCCTGTGTGACGGCGCTTCGCATGCTTGCTGACAGCTCCCCACCCCTATCCCTAGCCCCGCTTTGAGCTTGTGGTCTACTAAAACCCCCAGAGCCTTTTTGGAAAAGACTGTCCTCTAACCCTAACTCCCTTAGATTGCATTCTGAAGTCAGTTCACAAGGACAGGGCACTCCACCGGGGGCCAAGACACTCACTGCAATGTCCGGGGGAGGCCACGCTGAGGTTGATCTGGCGAGTGCAAGCATGTACATGTAGCTCACACTCACTGCCGTATGTGTTCCCATCAGAGCCACACACAGGCTGGGCTGAAGTCACGCACTCCGTGGGGCACACGCAGCGGCCTGTCTCTGCCTCACACAGGGCCCCAAACTGGCACTTCCCACAGAGACCTGACGGGAGCAGGAGAAGGCAGAGGTCATGTCATGATGGCAGGTTTACATGTCCTTGGGGGTCACACGAGTCCCTCACTTGTCAGAGGGCAGCCCCCCTCACTAACACAGGATCCAGGGATGGCTGATCACCAGGCCCCCAGTTATTCTCCTTGTCACTGACCACAGGGCCCCCCAATTACTCCCCTGGGGTCCCTGGAATCACTGACCATGGGGCCCCCAATCACTCCCCTGGAATCACTGACCATGGGGCACCCCAATCACTCCCCTGGGGCCCCTGGAATCACTGACCACAGGGCCCCTTGCGGGCAACCAGGATCTCCTTCTTGAGGACACAGGCCGTGGCCTCCAGCTCACAGGGGCTTCCGTAGGTGACACCGTCATTGCCACACACAGGGTCGTAGAGGCCGGCACAGACCTGCTGACATTCACACACAGCCTCCCAGTTCCTCACCACACATGTGGCCCCAAAAGGACATTGGACACCCAGGCAGGGGCTGGGGGCACCCTGGTCTGAGAGAAGAGGAAGGGGGAGGAAGGATGTCAGAACTATCCCAGGAGCCTCAGAGAGGAAAGGAGGGGGGAGCCTAGCCTTTGGCAAGGGAGACCGGGGAAATTGGGATCCAGAAGCCAAGACCCTTCTTTCTCTCTCTCTCTCTCTCTCACACACACACACACACACACACACACACACGCACGCACACACATGCACACACAGCCACACTTCCCATGACTCAACTGCAAAAAAGAAACAAGGGGGGGCAGTAACCTACAGACCATCTGCATGTGACTTTGAGCCACATTCTAGGCCCTTCCTAGCCCTCCCGCCAAGCCTTCGGGCCCCATGCTGGGGCCTCTGGGGCCACTATCCAATTTGGCTCTATGCTGGGCTGATTATTACACCCCATCTTCGGCCTGGAGCTCACAGCATTGGGCCAGGATTGTAGGGGGAACAGGGCCAGACTCCTGTGTGCTGTGGAATGCCCTTCAGAGAGAACAGGGCCCCGACTCTCTAGTGACCCTGGAATTTAGGGGTTGGGGACGGGGCGGCTCCAGGCAGGACCCCAGGACACAGTCACTGGATCCAAGATCTAGGGTTGGGAGGGTCTTGAGAATCCGTCTAGTCCGACCCCCTCATTGGACGGAGGAGGAAACTGAGGGAGGACCAGAGATGGTCACCTGAAGTGGCATCTGAAGGTCGCACTCCATCTACCAAGTCAGGATGCCTCCGTGGGCTCTCCTGACATGAGCCCAGGCTTGGCTGTCCCCACCCCCCTTGTAGCAGCTCACAACTTTCCTCCAACCAAAAGCCTGTTGGGGAGGGGACAGTATGGGAGAAGGGAAAGGGAAAGTGGGGAGAGGGCCAGCCAGAATGCACAGGCGTCAGCTAGACACGGGACACTGGACACTAGACACAGGACAAACACAAAGGACACGGGACATGGGGGAGGGCCCTCATTGCCCTGGAGACCCCAAACCCTCGTCCACAAGCCTGTCACTGCCCCAAGGCCTCCTCACTGAGCTTGGATCGAGCATCGGAAGCGCAGCTGGGGGCCTGGGCACTCCAGCTCCCTGGGCAGCCCCTCTACTCTGCCTACCTCCTCATCCAAAGCCTGGACAGGACAGCGGCCCTGGGGCTAGAACCCCAAGAACAAAGGAGGGATGGGGAGATCTAGATGCTAAACCACACAAAAATGTGAGAGTCCGGGCTGGAGAGAACTTCAGGGGTTCACCTAGTCCAGCTCCCATAAAACCCGGGTCTCTTGACCCCCTCTCAACCAGACATGGGGTGTAGGATATGCAAGAGATGTAGGGGAAGGGGTAGGGGGCATTTGCCAGCATCCTTTGGGGAGCAGCAGATCTAGGGAAGCAGGGCACAGGGAAAGGCATTCCCCTTCCCACCCCGACGCCCCAGAGAAGCCGACCTCTGGCTGCCGGTGCTCCCGGTAGGGTGGGGGGGGATCCCCGGGGCGGCTCAGGCGCCTCTGTCCTCCCAACAGGCAAGGCTGGAAGACACAAGACACAGAGCAAAGAGGAAAGGACCAGAGAAGAAAAGGCACCAGAGAGACAAGAACATCCCAGACAGACAGATGGACGGACGGACAGACGGACGGACGCGCAGAAGGAGGGAGCCCTCAGGCCTGTCTGGGGGAAATCAGCTCGCAGTGCCCCCTCCCTCACCCAAGGACCCCAACAGCCCCTCCCATCCTCAGAACCCATCCTGTCCCCCCCCCCCACCCATGACCATTCTAAACTCCATTCCCAAGGCATTTGAAGGCCCTTCCAATCTCCAGCTTGGACTCTATTCTTGGATATTGGGAAGTGCTGGGGAAGGGTGTGCGTCTGTGTGTCTGTGCGTCTATGCATCTGTGCATCTGTGTGTCTATGTGTCTGTGCGCCTATGCATCTGTGCGTCTGTGTGTCTGTGTGTGTGGTACCTTCTCCTTTACCCAGGGCTCACGCTGGGAGGGAGGAAGAAGAGGGTTGGAGGGCTCACTAAAGCCAGGACACAGGTCACCCCATCCTGTGTCCTCCCCGGTGCCTTCCCAGCCCAGGCAGGGATGGGCACCAGAACCACTGCCCCTGTCTGGATCACTCTCACTTCCTCTCTGTTGGGAGTCTTCAGGAGAAGATGAGAGGGCTGCGGGGAGTGGGGAGGGGGCAGAGATTGAGGCCTCTACCCTCGCTGTGAGACCGTGGGCTTGAGAAAAGCCTCAGCACTGAGGGTGCCAGGGGCCAAGTGGCCTCATGCCCAGAGAATGAGCCCAGAGGTGTCTGCCCAGTCCTAAGAAAGGAGGTTTAGGTAGGGCTAAGAAAGGTAGCCAGGAGCCAGGCCTTTGAGCACACCCTCCCGGCTCTTAGCCCAGCTCTGCACCCATCCACCTCCCTCCAAGCAGAGACCTGAGGGGGGCTTTCCCCAATCCCTCCCCACCCTGCCCCCCTTTTCTCCCTTGTGCAAACAAACACCCCTTGAGATCGCTGGAGCAGCAGCTAGGACTCCCAAGTTACTTACAGAGCAATTGGGAACACCCACTGTCTCCTGGGGGAAAAAGAGGCAAGAAGAAGAGAGGGAGAGAAAGGGAAAGGAGGAGGAGGGCCCCACCTGGAGGCCGGATAAAGGTCTGGACTCTGCTCCTTCAAAGCATGACACATGGACATGGATGGCATGTGATGGAAGAGCTGAGGCAAGGGAGGCGTTTGTAGATGATTGCAGAGGAGACAAAGAACAAGGCTGGAAGGTCACAAGAGCAAGCAGCGAGAGGGGTGGAGGCAGGCAGGGAGGCTGGCCTTACCACAGGGCCCGTGGTGCTTGATGGGCAGGGCCCGCTGCTGGCTGCACTCGGCACGCTGGCGCTCACAGTCGCTGATGTACGTGTGACCTCCGTGTACACAGACGGGCCGGTAGGCACCGTCGCAAGTGACCCGGTCACAGGAGCAGCGGGCGCGGCCACGGCGGATAAGACACACGGCGTTAAACTTGCAGGGAGTCGGGCACTGGTCTGAAAGGCAGGAGGGGAAGGGGTCGGTCAGTGCCTCCACCCACTCACCCAGGACGCACCCTTGGTGTAAGTCAGGGGGCCTTTACTCTTCAGAAGAGGCAAAACTACCATGGACTTGGAGATGCTGGGCTCTCAAGCTGGGACTGTCTATCCAGGTGTGTCCCGGCAGCAGACCCTGGGGGAGCTGGGCTTCAGTGCAGTATATGACCCCACCTGCGGGGAGGGGGGGAGGGGAGATGCCTAGGGCTCCTGCCCCACCTCCCTTCAGCAGGGACAGGACAAGGACCAAAATGCCCTCCAGGCCAGAGCCAGTGGCTGCAGGCATGGGCATCACCTAAGCTGAATTAGCCAAGCCCAGCTCAGGCTGCACCCAGTAGAACAGTAGCTCATTGAGGACAGGGAGGGTTTTGAATTTTGTGGGTCAATGGGTACAGGAGGGAGAGAACTTGGAACTCAGAATTTTATAAAACGAATGTTAAAAATAAATAAATGAATGAATAAAGATTCGGAGCACCTTGCCCAGGACCTGACACATGCCCACATGCCATGCCCACCTTGTGGCTGGCACTGCCCCGAGCGCAGCTTCTGGATGTCGAGGCCCCGAGTGGCACTGGTGCGGCCCATGACGCAGTCATTGGCATAGGTGACGCCGTCGTCACCACACACGGGCTCCTGGCGGGGTGGACAGCTCTCGGGTCGTAGCAGCATGTCAGGCTGGCGAGTGCGGGGGTTCACCCAGCACACACGATTCAGGTCACTGAGAATGCCCTTGCACGGATCTAGGCAGAAGGGAGCAGACTTTGGATGTTAGGCATAGGGAGGCGAGGCCAGAGGGCCCCAACAACTGGGAGGCCCAAATCTGCCCCCTCCACGTGGCAGTACCCATGTCCGCAGAAATGGGGGCTCCCCGTCCCCTCGGTCCAATCTGCCCCTTTTCAGAGCTCTCCCCACTGCTTCCTGAGCAAGGCCCTCCTTGCACAGACTGGTCATAGAATCAAATATTTAAAGCTCGAAGAGACGTGGAAGTCATAGCTGAGCCCCCTTCTCTGTTGTTGTTCAGTCATCTTTCAGTCATGTCCACCTCTCCGTAACCCAGGGGTTTCTTGGCAAAGATACTGGAGTAGTCTGCCATTTCCTTCTCTAGCTCATTTTATGGATGAGGAAACTGAGGCAAACACGGTGAAGTGACTTGCCCAGGGTCACCCAGCTAGGAAGTGTCTGAGGCCAGATTCCTTTTATAGTTAAGGAAACCGAGGCCCAAAGGAGCCAAGTGCTTTGTCCAGTCTCACTGGCCTCAAGCCTCAGCTCAAATCCTCTCTTCTGTCAGAAGCTCTTCCTGGTGTTCCCTGTGCTAGCACCTTCCCTCTGATGTTTGTGTGTGTGTTTGTGTGGACGTGCGTCTGTGTGCATGTATCTACATGTACACCTTGTTTGTACAGAATTGTTTGCATGTTGCCTGTCATGTTAGACTGTAAGCTCCCTGAGAACAGGCACTGATTTTGCCTTTCTTTGTACCCCCAGAACTTTCCAGCGCTTGGTATACAGTAGGTGGTTAACAAGAGCATGCTAAATGACTTGCCCCAGGCCATGCAGGTAACAAGTGGCTGGGATAAAACAAGAATACACATCCTCTGACTCCCACAGTATTCCACACTGCTTCCCCAAGCTGACAAGCCTTCTCCCACTGCCCAGAGGACAGGAGTCCAGCAGCCTTCCCAAAGGTTCTCCTGCTGATGCCTCTTCTAGCCGAATCTGCCCCACCCCACCCCTAGACACAGACCTGCAGAACTGTGGCTCTTTGGGTAGCCACAAGAAGGCACCCTCTCCCCCTCTGGCAGCACCCTATGGACCCAAATATCCAGGTGGCTTAGAGATAGGAGACACCTCAGGGCGAGGAACTCCAAGCCCTCATTTTACAGAAGGAAACTGAGGCCCAGGGAGGAAAAATTACTTCCCAAGATCACACAAATAGTAAACACCTGTGGTGGAATTTTAACCTAGGTTCTTTGGCTTCAGAATCCGTTTTCTCTCCTCTAATAACCTGACCTCAGTGCCCCAGCCTGGCCATCAGAGAAAGCCGGAATGGGGCAAAGGATGGACCAAGGCTGCTTATTTTGGGGGATGTGCCGGGTCTCAGCCCGGGGCTATACCCCCCATCCCAGCCTCTTACCACAGGGTCCATCGAACTTCTTAACAATATTCTCCTGACGGGCGCAGGCGAGGCGGTGAAGCTGGCACTCGCTGGGGTAGTCACGCCCATCACTACCACATACAATGCCCTCGGGGACACCGCTGCACGAGGATGGGCAGATGCATTTGGCAGACTGCCCATCTGCTGAGCGGGCACAGGTGCTGCCAAAACTGCAGGTCACCCCCAAGCAGGGGTCCCGGGAACCTGTGTGGAGGAAGAAGTGAGAGTGGAGGAGGCACTGAGGGGAAGACCACGTCCCTTTCCCCCACTCACCCATCACACCATCCTTGGCTTACTCACCACAGGGCCCACGGCTGACCACGCGGATGCGTCGCTGCTGGCTGCACTGAGCCCTCTGAAGCTCACACTCGTTACTGTAGGTGGAGGCATCAGATCCACACACGGGGGCCACCACGGTAGGGCACGGGCTCTTCTTGCACACGCACGTGGCCCGGCCTGCACTCTGTTCACACACAGCCCCAAAGCCACATAGCATACCCCGGCACGCTGGGGGGGGGGGGTAGAAGAGTCACTCAAGGCTCAGCCCAGGAGAAGAGATTTAGTTAAATTGTCCCCTGACCACTCCATCCCACGGGCCACCCCCAAAGAGCTCAGGGACTGAGGCAGTGCCTGGAGCCAGGTGTGGGGACAACAGGTGAGACACATGAGCTTTATCATCCTCTACTTTAACCCTCCTGCTCAACGGATCACCAACTTGGGCAATCCCTGTCCTTTCTTATCTAATGAAACAATCATGAGGAATCCTTGTTGCCCCCACCACAGCTACCTCAGCACCCCCTGTGCAGACAGCTGTGAAGCAGACAGGCCACCTCTCCTGAGGCCTGTGGCGCCGGCCTGAGCTCAGACCATGCCAGCTGGTGGGCACCACATGCCAGGAACTGCTCGGCTTGATTGGTGACAGAGCGACCACCCCCCCCAACAATGCCCAACAACTGATTCCAAGACATAGCTGGGGGGGAGCAGCACTAATGTATCTATGCACAGAGACAAATGCATGTGGATTCACGGACATACAGGCAAGTGCACGTGCGCGCACACACACACACACACCCCTCCCTCTGGTCCTGGGCTGATCTGTCCTTCAATGTCTTTCTTATCCTTCCCAGATACTGCAGTGCCCCCCCCTTCTCCCTTCTAGGCATGAGGTAGGGGGAAGGAAAAAGAAGCATAAAAAGTGAAAGATTTGTGGGATGGGGGAGGGGGGTGCTGTGTGCCAGGGCAGGGTGGGGAAGAGGAGGCAAGCAATGCCGCCTGCCTTTTCCCATATTGTCTCTACTGCTTGACAGGCAGCCAATCATCCTGGAGGGCTTTGAGAGGGGAAATGCAAAGTGGAAGAGGAAACAGAAGGGATTAGGGGTGGAGGGAGAGTATTCTAGAATGCACTGCCCCTTTGGAGTCAGGGGACCTGGGTTCAAATCCTGACTGCTGCTTCTGCTTGTATATTGGGAAATCCTCAGAGTCCTCATCTATAAAATGAGAAGACTAGGGTCCAACAGACCACATACTGACTTAGAAAACCACAAATTAACATTGTCTGTGTTAAACTGTATTTTTATTTCTTTTGTTAAACATTTCCCAATGATATTTCCATCTGGTTCTGGCTACACTGGGGAGTCTTGACAACCTCTGGACTAGAAGGGACTTTAGTTCTGGATCTATGATCCTTCTTGCACCATGATGCAGCCAAACAGACCCCCTGCTATTCCCCAGCCTCAGCCTTCCATCTCTGACCTCCATCCTCACCTTTGCCCAGCAGCATCCCAGGCTTAAAGCATTAGCTTTTAGAGACCACCTTTCCAGGTCCCCTCAGTTACCAGGGCTTCCCCCTGCATACACTTATCCATCCACATGTTAAATCCCCTCTCTCTACAGCTAGAAACTGGGGCAGGAGCAGACTATGCTAGGTCCCAGCCGCAGCCCCAATGGAATGTAAGCTTTTTGAGGACAGGGAGAGTGTTTGGTCTTGTCTTTGTATATCTGGCACCTAGCATGGGACCTTTCTCATAGGAGGCAATCGATAAGAATTTATTAGTCAACAAGCATTTATTAAGTGCTTATTGTATGCGGGGCACTATGCTGAGCATTGGGGATACAAGAAAGGTAAGACAGCCCCTGCCCTGAAGGGAGACACCATGCAAAGAACAATGCCAGAGCCGATCAGCAAAGGGAAAGCATTAGTGTTCAGGGGCATCGGGAAAGGGAGCACAGAATGACAACACACCAGGCTCTGACAGGGCTAGGCTTTGAGAATATGAAGAAAAAACAAGTCAGTGCCTGGCCTCCCAGAGCTTACAGTCTAATGGGGGAGGGGACATGGCATAAGCAGATCCATACAGGATGTATGACATATAGAGTGGATGGGACTTTGAGGGGAAGGCATGAGGCAAAGGCTAGCTACTGATTTGGTGAGTCCAGATAGTTTTAGGGGGAGGAGATCAAATGCAAATCTGCACACACAACCCCACTCCCTACCTGGAAGTAAACCTAACTCTGTTCCCTTCACTTACTAGTCCTCAGCCCCTCCTTGCCCAGCCTCAAACCAGGAACCCAGAGGCACCACCAGGCAGGCTTGTCCAGGGATGCCAGAAGGGAAAGGGGAGGCACTGTTACATAGGGAAGGGACCCCCATCTCTCTGCTGTGGAATGGCACGCGGGTCACCCCTACTTGAGAAAGAGGGAGAAAAAGCTCTGTGTCTAGGAGCTGGCACAGTTGGCTGTGAACAGACTCCAGATGGCTCTAACTGCCTCCCTCTCCTCTCCCCCACCAACGTGGCCCAGGGTCAGAGATGAGATGGGGAAAACAGAAGGGAGGAGCATGAGGCTGTATGCAGAGAGAGGGGATGCAAGGCCAGGCATGGGGCAAGGGCCTGCCCCCAAAGGGGAAGTGCAGGCTTCTAGCCGAAGTGTTCCTGGACATCTTGCCTGCCTGTCTCCCTGGCCCTCCCCCGCCAGCCTCTCCCCATCTGCCACTGTCCCAAGAGCCTTTTCCCCTGCTTCTCCACCCCGAGAATGACCTACATCACTGGCTGCCCATAGGGCCAGGTAGGGGGATCTGGCTCTGCTTTTGCTATCTATCACTACTGCACCCATCCCCAAGCCCAAAGTGAGGGAAGGAAGAGAAAGGGGCTTGGCTAATGTTCAAAAGGATTAACAAGAGTAACTAACTTTTATGTCTCCCTCCCCGCTCTGAGAAGTCCAGTGGCTCCCTATTACCTCCGGGAACAAATAGAGATCCTGCTTGGCTTTGAAAGCCCTTGGTAACCTGGCCCCTTACCATCTTTCTAGTAGATCCCTCCTGGGATCCAGGCTCCTAGCCATTTTCCACACCCCGAAGGCCCTCCCAACCTCCTTACCTCAAACCTTTGGCTTCCCTCCAGGCAACCCCCCCCCCCTTCATGCTGTGCCTTCCTTCTGAGAGGCCTACGGTTTTGCCTTTTTTTTGTATCCACAAGAGCTTAGCCTGGAGCAGGTGTTGCACGGTGCCTGGCATGTAATAAATGTTTGTGGACTGGCTGGATGAAGTGCTTAATCCACAACAAGCCCGTGAAGTGCTAGAGCTATCACCCCCATTTTACAGAGGAAGAAACTGAAGCCCAGAGAAGGTCAGCGACTCATCCAGGGTTACGAGTAGAGTTGGAAACCAGATCTTCTAGCCCTTTGACCACAGTTCCATGTTACCCTGTCCCTAGCATAGTGCAGGGTTTGTTGGTTTTTTTTTGGGGGGGGGGCGAGCAAAGGAGGTTAAGTGACTTGCCCAGGGTCACACAGCTAGTAAGTGTCAAGTGTCTGAAGCCGGATTTGAACTCAGGTCCTCCTGAATCCAGGGTCGGTGCTTTATCCACTGTGCCACCTAGCGGCCCCATAGTGCAGGTTTTTAAATAAATGCTGGTTGATAAGTTGACACGATGCCACACTGGGCTGGGCCATGCAGGCATATAGGCTAGAAAGAATTAGAGGAGAGAATAGAATGCTAGGCAGAAGGGAGTGGCTCATCTCCCACTGCCCTCACCGCCCCCGCCCCCAGGCTCAGGCCTGGAGAGTCCTTTGTGGGACAAAGAGAGACTAGAAGTCAGGACCATGGAGAGCTACTAGGTACCAGCTAGGAAGGTGAGAGGTTAGGCCCCACATCTCAGACACTCCCAGCCCAGCCTGCAGCATCAGGCTGTCAGAAACAGTTCCCTTAGTGGGGGAGGGGGGCAACACGTATGCAGGTCGTGAGGAGCGTGTGAAAAGCGTGTGAGGAGAATGTAAGGAACAGCTAGAAACTGGGACAGGAGCAGACTATGCTGGGTTCCAGCCTCAGCCCCAAAAAGCAGGAGGAAAAAAATAGCATCAGCCAAAGTAAGACCAAGACATAGCTCCCGTCTCCTCCTCCACCCACATCCAATGCCCCATGTCCAGTGAAGCAAGCAAAGGGAGGAGGCTGTCTGTGTGACCCCTGGGGCCCCAGCCCAATGACTCTTCATCAGGAAAGAAGACAGATAGCGGTGGCTCAGAGAGGGAAGGAGGGAGAGGAAGCTGGAAAGGAATAAAGAGAGGGAGGGAGGGAGGGGGAGAGGAAAGAAGAAAGGCAAACACAGAGGTAAGAAGCGATGGAGTGGGGTTCATTTCCATCTGCATCAATAACTCCTTTTCAAAGAGAGGATAAAGAAAGGTTCTCCTCAGTCCCCCAATCATTTTACAGAGAGAGGGAGGGAGAAAAAGGGAGATAAGGAGAGAGCAGAGGGAAGAAAGGAGGGAGTTGGGTTTATCTGTCTCAATGGCTTTCTTTTGGGGGGAGGAGAGAGGGTCCCCCCAATCCATATTAAGCTTATGGAAGAAGGGAAGGAGAGAGTGAAGAAAGGAGGGAGTTGGGTTTATCTGTCTCAATGGCTTTCTTTTGGGGGGAGGAGAGAGGGTCCCCCCCAATCCATATTAAGTTTATGGAAGAAGGGAAGGAGAGAGGGAAGAAAGGAGTGAATACGGCTCATCTCTATTAATGACTCCTTTTGGGGGGTGGAGAAGGTCAGGGGATATAGAGAGAAGAGGCTGGGCACATGGGTGTGTCAAAGGAGAAGTTTAGCCCTCAGTGAATGGGGTAGGGGGGCCAAGAGCTGTCAAGAGTCCTTAATTAAAATGTCATTAAGGCCTAGCAATGGGGCAATGCCTCGCTTCCTTCAGGGCTCAGCTCATGCACTGTCTCCCTGCAGGAAGCCTCATCTGATCCCTTAGTTGCTTTGGTCTCTTTCCCTCTCCCCCAGAACATAATTTATTACCATTATTCCTTGGGAAGTGGGGGCCAAATGGGGTATTTCAACAATGTGGAGAAATCCCGAAGGAGAAACCCGGTCTAGCCACAGGTCAGCACCTGCTCTGCCATTTCAGAACCTGACAGAATTATTGGGGGGCATTTAAGTGATTGACTCAGGGCTACTCAAGATGACCCTTGAACCCAGGTCTTCCTGACCCTGAGGCTGGCTCCTGAGAGGCACTGCCTCCCATTTGGATCCACCTACTGATCACTCAAGAGATTGCCAACAGAGAGCCTGACCTTAAGGTCAGGAAGATGAAGGTTCAGGTGCACCACCAACATGTAGGCAGTGTGACCCTGAGCAAGTCACTTACTCCAGGCAAGACTATAAATTGCAGAGCTATGGATCTCCTTTAGCAAGGAAAGAATAATTAATAATGAGTCCCATGGTTTTGGTGGGTTTTTTTTTTGGTAAAGCAATTGGGGTCAAGTGACTTGTCTAGGGTCACACAGCTACTAAGTGTCAAATGTCTGAGACTGCATTTGAACTTAGATCCTCCTGACTCCAGGGCCAGTGCTCTATCCACTGTGCCACCTAGCTGCCCCAAATATCTACTTTTTTTGCAGGGCAATGAGGGTTAAGTGACTTGCCCAGGGTCACACAGCTAGTAAGTGTCAAGTGTCTGAGGTAGGATTTGAACTCAGGACCTCCTGAATCCAGGGCCAGTCCTTTATCCACTGTGCCACCTAGCTACCCCAAATGAATCCCATTTTTAAAAAACAAATCTCACATTTGCATAGCACTCTAAAGTTCCCAAAACATTTTACAAATATCCTCTCGTTTGGTTCCAACAATCAGGTGGAGGGAGTGCTGTTATCATCCCCATTTTTTGGATGAAGAAACCAAGACTCATAAAGAGATTAAGCAATTTTCCCAGGGTGACACAGCTAGTAAGTATCTGAGGAGAGACTCTGAATTCCAAGGCCAGGACTCTATGCCCAACATCATGCTGCCCCTATATTAACTTATCTATTTACAGGTGATGGGGTCCCAGCCTTGGCTTCAGTCTGTCAGTCACAATATGGACCAATGGGGTTTCCAGACTTCAGGCTATTCTGAGTCACCCAGATGGGCAGAAGGATAGAGGGGGTAGAGGGGAGAGAATCTCTAGCAGTCAGTCACCAAGGGAGCCAAGAGCCACTCCCTCAATCCAGGGGACCAAGGAGGAGAGAGCCTCCCTGGATCAGTCACTGGGACTCTATCTGAAACAGGACTGAGATTACATCTTCAGACTTCCTCCTCCTTCAGAAGGGGAGCGCAAGAGAAGAAACCAGAGATTACGTCCAACACTATCATCTCACAGGTGAGGAAACTCTTGCCCGAGGTCACACAGGTTATAAGTATGAGAGTCAGGAGTCATCATTCATTTGTGCCAAGATCTTTCTGGAGCCTCTGTGTGTCACTTGCATGAGCCATCCACCCTGTTTCCAAGTTTCACGTTGCCCACAAAGTCAATAAGCATGTCATCTATGCCTTCATGAGACTCACTGATAAAAATGATGACCAGCAAGGAGCTATGGAGTGAGTGCCCTGGGGGCACTCCACCATGGACCTCCAAGTTGAAACCAGGCTGTTAATGATGCTTCTTTGGGTTAGGCCACTCAATCCTAATAAATGCTTCCTTAATGACTGATAAAACCTACCTGTCAGCTAGACAGAATCTACCCATTTTTTCCAACAAGGACAGAATGAGACTTAATATTTCCAACAATGCATCTAAGTGTGGGGCATTTTCCTTTTTTTTTTTTTTTTGGTAAGGCAATTGGGGTTAAGTGACTTGCCCAGGGTCACACAGCTAGTAAGTGTTAAGTGTCTGAGGCCGGATTTGAACTCAGGTACTCCTGAATCTAGGACTGGTGCTTTATCTACTGCGCCACCTAGCTGCCCCAAGTGTGGGGCATTTTCAATGGAGGAGCAGAGAGAATGCAAGATTTAGAATTGGAGGTCTGGGTTCAAATCCTACCTCTGTCATTTACTACCTATGTGACCTTCAGTAAGTTACTTCATTCTCCTTTGACCTCAGTTTACACATCTGTAAAATGGGAGATTTGGAGGAGATCTTCTCTAAGGTCCCTCATAGCTCTGAAATTCTGCACCATAAATAACTTGAGGAAATTGAGCCAGATGCTTCATCTTCCTTATAGCTACAAATCTCTGATCCTGTGATAGGAACTCAGGTCCTCTTACCCCAAGCCCCACCCTGCCTCAGACCCATGCTGATTATTGAGGCCAGCAGGAATCTGAGTCACAGGATCATAAATTTAAGATCGAAATGGTCCTTAGAAATCAGAGTCCAATCCCGTCATTTGACAGATGCGGCAACTGATGCAAACGGGGTTAGGTGACTTGCCCAGGGTCACACAGCTAATAAGTGTTTAGGTCCAGATTTGAACTCAGGTCTTCCTGACTCCAGGCCCAGTGCTCTATCCACTGAGCCACCAGCTGTTGTCCCTCAGCCTGTGACAGCAGAACAAAGTGGGGGGAGCGTCCAGACTAATGGATAATTGGCAGACAGAGGGAGAGAGAAGCAAGCTCCTGGTTGGGGAGTCTCCTGAGCCCCAGCCCAAGCTGCTTCCTCCCAGGGGAGGCTCTGGAGACATCATCACTTAGAGAAAGAAGGAGGGGCAAGCCCGGGACCACTCACCCACCTGCTGCTCAGGTTCCCAGGAGGCCAAGGCCAGTGGAGGGGGTACTCCATTAGGGGCCGCAGCTGTTGGGGCCTTAATAAATGTTGCATTTTCTACAGTGATCATGAATAAGTAACGAATGGCGGCAAAGACAGCCGTGAGAACTCCAGGCACCGAGGCCTGACGGCTCCTGGGGCCCCCTGGGTGAGCGGGAGAATGTCCCCAGGAAAGCGGGAGGGAAACAGTGCTGCCCTCCCACCCCCAGCCCTTTCAGGCTCTTAATGGGGAAAGGGGGAAAGGAAGGGGGGGAGGGAGCCTGCCACAAATGCAGCCGTGAGCACTAAGGTTGCCATGGCAACTGGCCAGGTCCTGGATGCAGCTCAGAATCCTCAGCACCCCCCCAACACACACACACATAGAAAGACAGAGACACACAGACACAAACACACATATATACACATATACACACATGCATACACACAGACACATACATACACACAGGCACACATAGACACACATACAGATATACACATACATACACATAGACATACACTAACACACACACACACACACACACACACAGCCTCAATCAGGGTCCCAACCAAGACCTGGAGAGATGCACCTCCAGCCCCAAAGTCCCCCAAATCCAGCCCTCCACCTTGGCTCCATAGTTAGGGTACAGCAGTTCAGGGCCCTGAACCCACTGATCTCTGAAGTCCCTCCCCCCACTCCAGGGTTCTGGGGTCTTGGACACTGGTCACTCCCAAATCCTGACATGAGTCAGGGCTCAGGGAATATCAGTGAATGCCCACAGGGTTTGTGTTTCATTCCAAGCCCAGTCCCTCCATGGCTCTATGCCTCATGGCCCGTAAGCTGCCTGACAAATATAAGTCTAAGTTCCCACGACTTGGGTTTAAATTCTGGTTCTGGCACCGGGCCGAGTGACCCTGGGTAAGACGCTTTGTATCTCTGAGACTCAGTCTCTCATCCATAAAATGGGGTATAATCAGCTCTGCATGACCCTTCTCACCCGCTGATGGGAGGAGAGCTATTTGTAAGCCTCACGCTGCTTGAGAAGCACAAATATATATCATCAATATCTCCAGCGCCATCATTACCACAGGCCTAAGGGGTGAAGAGCCCAGGTTCCCTCATCATTCTCTCTGAGCTAGTCACCATTGTGAGGGCTGGGGTCGCTAGCAGGGACCTGCGTCTCCGCGGAGGAAACAGGTCCAGAGTCAGCCATTTCAGTCATTTCAGACACGTCTGACTCCGCTCTTTTTGGGGGTTTTTTGTTTTTGTTTTTTTTTTGGCAGGCAATGGGGGTTAAGTGACTTGCCCAGGGTCACACAGCTAGTAAGTGTTAAGTGTCTGAGGCCGGATTTGAACTCAGGTCCTCCTGAATCCAGGGCCGGTGCTCTATCCACTGCACCACCTAGCTGCCCTGACTCCGCTCTTTTGACAGAGATACTGGAGTGGTTTGCCATTTCCTTCTCCAGCTCATTTTACAGATGAGGAAACTGAGGCAAACAGGGTTTAGGTCATACAGCTGCTGAGTGTCTAAGACTGGATTTGAACTCACCAAGATGAGTCTTTCTGACTTCAGGCCCGACATTCTATTCACTGCACCACCTAGCGGCTCCAAGAGTCAGAGGACCTGGGTTCAAAACGTGCTCCAGAAATTTACTATCTTATGTGACCTTGGATGAGACCCTCTAATTCTCTGGGTCTCAGTTTCCTCATGAGTAAAATGAGAGGCTCGGACCGGATAGTCTGAGGTCTCTTCCAACTCTCTAAGCCTGGGGTTGTGTGACCCATCCCTTGGAGCGACTCCCTGCCCCCTGCTTCCCACTCGTTTCTAATCTTCTTCACTGTTCACTCCCTCACTCCATCATTCACAGCGTCTGAAGCCTCCTTCGAGGTGCTGGAGGCGGTGTGGGCTGCTTTTTATAGCCTGGCCGAGAGAGTGTTATATTCGACTCCCCCCCTTTTCTCATTCTTTTCCTAAAGGAAAGGGTGGGGGATGGAGAGACTCAGATTCAGTCGCCATCCAGCTTGGGGAGGGAAGGGGAGGGCAGAGGGAGCGCTGGGCACACCATGCCCCATCTCCAGCCCCGCAGACAAAGGAGAAGGGTGGGGTGTCTGTGTGTGCATGTATGTGTGATTCCGTGTGCTCATCTGCAGGCACGTCATCAGTGTGGCTGGGTGGCATGTTTGTGTGTCTGTTTATGGCCGGGTGAATCTATGTGTGTCCGTGTGAAAGTGTGACTGCTTCAGAGCCTGCGTGTGTTGGGCGTGGGCATTCATGTAATGGCGTGGGCACCTGTGTGAGTCCATGCGGCTGTGTGTGATCCTCTCTGTGACTGTCGACATGTCTAAGTGATGCCGTGTTTGACCTCGTCTCTGTTTCACTGGGTCTGTGTGTACAATAATATCCCTGTGCACATCTTTGTGACAGTCCCCATGTGTCTATCTGTCTCTTTGTGTGACTAGGAGGGTGATGGATGTCTGTGGGACTGTATGTCAGGGTGTGGCTTGGGGTGGGAGGCTGGGGATTAGGGGACTCAGCCCTGCCACCCCGCTTTGGCATGTGGCCCCAGCTGGAGGGGGAGCACTCCATAGACGGCTGCAGGCCCCAGCATCCCCCTCCAGAGGGGAGGACACTGTGATCTGGCATTCCCATTATGCTCAAATTTATGTACAGCACTTCAAGGACGCAAATCTGTGATCTCCCTTGATCCTTACAACAGTCCTGAGCGGTGGATGCTATTATTAACCCCATTAAAGAGAGGAGGAAACTGAGGCTGTGTGGTAAAGGCACTTGCCCAGGATCATAAGGCTAAGGGGTATCTGAAGTAGGATTCAAACTCAGGCCTTCTCATTTCCACATCCAACAGAACACCCTACACACTAGCTCAGTTCCACCCAGTACGAAGCATTTCTTACTATCCAGGATGGGTGGGCAAGGAGCAGCCAGTGGGATTTTTCCAGAGGGTATCTATCCTTCCTGCTCCTCCCTCCCAAGCCCAGCTCAGGGGGATGGATGTCCCTGGAAGTGTACATTTTACCCTCACTTATCTCCTCCCTCCCCCCCCCCCCCCCGAGCCAGGAGAGATAGACACACAGAGCAACTGGGCTCACAGGCTCTGAGATTTAGGGCTGGGCCCATGGACTGCCCCCTTCCCACCCATATTGGCTCCCAAGAGCTACTTTAGCTGGTAAGGAATGCTGCACACTGGAAGGGGTGAGGGCCTCTCCTTCAGCTACCATCTACGCGTAGAACAACATGATGGATTTGGGGGATAAGAAGACCCGGGTTCAAGTGGAAATGGGACAGATGACATGGGCTTGTTTACAGCCTCTCCCCAAAGCTCTTCAGAGCTCTCCCCTCCTTCCCCAGGCCAGGGCTGCCACAGAGAAACAAACCAGTGGCCAAAAGGGGAGTGGGTAGAAATGGGATAAAGGGAGATGCCAGTGTGCCCAGAGGCCTCCCCACCTCAAGAAGCTTCAATGTCTCCCTACTGCTTACTAAGCTTTCAAAACCCTTCACAGTCTAGCTGGCTCTAGCCTAATTTTCCAGGCTCATTGAACATTATACATGCCACCCTCCCCATACCCTACATCTCAGCCAAACCCCATCAGTTGCTACTCCTTGCACTTGGCATCTCATTTCGTGTCCCTGTTCCCCACACCTGGAATGCACCCCTTCCTCAGGGTGAACCCCTTGGAAGCCCCACCTTCATTCAAGACTCAGCAGCACTTACTAGCTGTGTGACCCTGGACAAGTCACTTAACCCCAACTGCCTCACCGAAAAACAAAAACAAAAACAAAACAAAACAAAAAGACTCAGCTGAAGCTTTCCTTTACATCCCTAGTTATTGGGGCTTTCTCCTCCTCAAATTGTCTTACACATACTTATCCATTTACATATGGTAACCCTCCAGAAACAAGCACCTACTTTGTGTCAGGCACTGGCCAAGCAGGGGAAGCAAAGATAAAAGTGAAGGGGGGGGGGATCCTGCCCTCAAGGGATTTACCCTCTACCTGAAGAAGAAGCAGATACATAGAAAATTAAAGGAAAGCATTTTCCTAGGGGAAGGTGCCAACAGCTTGTAGGATTGGGAGGGAAATCAGGATGGGCTGCCTGTAGGAGATGGCATGTGAATGGAGTTTAGAAGGAAGCTGGGCCTGAGGCAAGAAAGGATGGATGAAAGGCATTACAGACAACCGGTGTAAAGCCACAGAGAGGAGGAGAGACCAAATGTGGCATATGGGGGCCAACCAGTTAAATGCCAAGAGGTCACAGGTGGTGACAATGGTCAGGCATGTGCTTCAGGAATAATGTTTAGGCGGCTGCATGGACCGTGTATCAGCATAGAACCTTGAGGCAGGGAGGCCAAATGGGAGGCTTTTGCAATAACCCAATAGAAAGGTGAGGGAGGTTTGAATTAGGGGGCTGGGAGGTGAGAAGAGGGAAGGGGGTCAATGGGAAATATATAGAATGGCCAAGCCTGGGCAAGGGATAGGGCATGAGGGAGGGAGAGAGGAAGAGCGGAGGGTGACTCTGAGGTTGTTAAGCTGGCAGTACCTCAACAGAAATTGAACAGTTAAGAAGAGGAACGAGTTTGAGGGTAAAGATGGTGAGTTGTTTTGGACATGTATTTGAGACACGTAGGGGATATTCAGGTCTAAAAGTTGAAGGTGCAGGTCTAGTATTCAGGAGGGCCAACAGGGCTAGAGAGAGAATGATGGGGGGGGGGTCATGGGCAGAGCAGGGAAAACTATCCGGGGCAATCAGATCACCAGTACAAAGCATGTGGAGAGCAAAAGGCCCAGGCCAGTGCCCTGGGAAGTGTCCAAGCACAGGGAGTGGAAGGAGAATGAGGACAATCTTGAAAAGAAGAGGCCACACAGACAGGAGGGAGAGAACCAAGAGAGATCCTGAAAGCCCAGGGAGATAAGAGCATCCAGGAGGAAGGAACGGCTAACCACGTCAGCTGCTCTAGGTCAAGAATGATGAGTGCTAAGAAAAGGTCATCAGATCTGGCAATTAAGAGATCACGGGAATCTTAGGAAAGGTCAGCTCCGGCTGAAGGATGAGGTCAGCAGCCAGGGGCTGAGAAGCGAGAGAGATGAGGAGGGATGTGGAAGCAGTGAGAGCCTCCTCTAGATATTTAGCTGAGAAAGGGAGGAGAACTAGAGAGAGGACGGAAACTTGGAGAGATGGTGGGGTCAAGTGGGAGTTTTTTAAGGGGGTGAAGAACGGGCTTTTAAAGGATCCAGAGCATGAGACTTCAAATTAGGGAAAGAAGTGATGTCCAAAGGAACAACTCCCAGAGAGGGGCCTGGAAGGCGGGGGTGGGGTGGGGCGGTAGGGAGGGAAAGGGAGGGGACTTCCATGTCAGACATCAGCCCCACCAGCCTATCCGTCTCCCTAATGCCTAACGCAGTCCCTCATACCCAGTAGGCACTTAATAAATGCTTGTTAGATTGGATTGGATTGGGCAGAGTCACTCAGTTCAACCAAGATGCCGTGCCCGAGGGCAAAGCTGGTACCAGTCATGGGCCTTTGGGGAATAATCAGAGAAACTCTGTTTCCTGATCCTTCCAGAGCGAACCACCCACACAAGCCCTGTGGGACACAGGAAGTGGGAAGGAGCGTGGAGGCTGTGCTGAGAAGGGTGAGAAGGAACCACGGCACCAGTGGATCCCAGCTCCAGAGCTCAAAGGGACCTCAGAGCTGGTTAGACCTCAGCCACCTGGTGCAACCCCCTCATTTTACAGATGAGGAAACTGAGGCTCAGAGGTTAAGGGACTTGATCAGGATCTCAGTCCAGATCCTCTGATGGCAAATCTGGAGCTGCCAAGTCTAGGACAAAGAGCACTGTCCCAGATCGGGCCAGGTAAATGTGTCTCCAGAGCCCTCTTGGCCTCCACATAGTGCCTCCCTCTCCAGAGTCTGGCCACAGACTCTACACCTCACATTAGAGCTTCTTGGGTCACCTATTCTCCAATCGCCAGACACAGATAAGACTCTACAAAGGGCTGAGCAGCTCCCCTGGGGCCACCCCAACCCCAGCTCGGCCTTTCCTCAGTCTATGGCCCCTCCCACAACAGCCCTGGTGCAGCCTGACCTGGGCACATCTCTTCTAGGAAACCTTCCCAGATGACTGTACCCCACTGTCACCCCTACACCCCAAGAACTGACAAGGGATCCCTGGCCCTTGATCACATCATAGAATAACAGACAGAGCCAGAAGGGGCCTCAGCAGCCAACTAGGCCAACACCCACATTATACAGATGAGCATACGGGCTCATCTGTCACAGGTCTCACAGGTCATCAATAACAAGGGCAGGATTTGACCTCAGGCCCTCTGACGCCAAAGCCTCTTTCTCATGTCACACAACCTCATCCTAAACCATGCTCGGTATCTAGTCCCCAGAGGTAGGGCCTGCGCCCCACTCCCACCCCGGTGTTCCCAACAGAGCAGCAAAGCACAGGCCTAGACAGGGAGACCACATTGATGAGCCTGACAAAAGAAAATGGCTGGGGGCAGCTAGATGGCGAAGTGGTTAAAGCACCGGCCCTGGATTCAGGAGGACCTGAGTTCAAATCCGGCCTCAGACATATGACACTTACTAGCTGTGGGACCCTGGGCAAGTCACTTAACCCTCATTGCCCCGCAAAAAAAAAAAAAAAAAGAAAGAAAAGAAAAGAAAATGGCTAAGCACCCGAACACAACGGAATCTTTGTTGTTGTTCAGTTGTTTTCAGTTGTGACCCCACTTGGGGGTTCCTTCGCAAAGACACTGGAGTGGTTTTGCCATTTCCCTTCTCTGGCTCATTTTACAGATGAGGAAACTGAGGCAAACAGGGTGAAGTGACTTGCCCAGGATGACACAGCCAGTAAGTGTCTGAGGCCAGATTTTTTTTTTGGGCAGGGCAATGGGGATTAAGTGACTTGCCCAGGGTCACTCAGCTAGTAAGTGTCAAGTGTCTGAGGCCGGATTTGAACTCAGGTCCTCCTGAATCCAGGGCTGGTGCTTTATCCACTGCGCCACGTAGCCACCCCCCCCCAGGCCAGATTTGAACTCAGGAGGATGAGTCTTCCTGACTCTAGACCAGGAACACTATTCACCATGGTGCCACCTAGCTGCCCCAATGGAATCTTTCTGTGCTGTAAGAAACAATAAGGAATGCTGAGAAGTGTAGGAAGATGTGGATGAACTGATGCACAGTGGAGCAAGCAGTCAAGAGGGAAACAGTTTACACAAAAACTGAAACAATTTAAGTGGGAGGATGAGAACAGCAACAGAATGGAAACAGGATGATATCAATGATAAGCAAGCCTGACCCAGAACAGGAGACGGGACTGACAACACAGCTCCCCCTCTTCTCTGCAAAGGTGGCAAATGGAAGGGGAACACAGCAGATCGTGGCAAACTTGGTTTCCGTGAAGAAAGAAGAGGATGGTTAGTTTTCCCCCTTTCTATTTCTTTGTCATAAGGGATGACTGCCTGAGAAGGGGTGGGGGAAGAATAGATTGGGAAATGAAGGTGATGTAGGGACAAAAGACATCAATAATTTTTTTAGAAGACTGACAGGTTTAAAGAGAGAGGGAGAGGGAGGGAGGCAGTGGGGGTGGGGGAGGAGAAAAGAGGAAAGGAGGTTGGGGGAGGGAGCCCCCACCCACACTCCTACTTGTCACACTCTTCTCCAGGAACCTGCCATTTCCTCCTAGGGACCTGTTCCCTGCTCCCAAAATATGATTTCATAAGGAAGAATGGGGAGCACACTCTAATCCCCACAAGGTTCTAAGAGTGAGCCTGCCTCTCTGGCTCAGCCCAGACCCCGACCCATCCTCATCACTCGTTGCTCTCACTCTCATGCACCTAAAGCTACCTTGATAAAACCAAGGCGCAGATTGGGGTGGTGACTTGGGGAGAGTTCCCCAACCTGGGCCTCTATGATCAACACATGCCTTTGGAATGTCTCCCTTGACCCCGACTGGGTCCCCATAGGAGAATTTGCTTTTCTCCCACACTAGCATCTGCCAAGCCCCCAGTCTCTACAATCCCCTAAGGTAGCCATTAAGAAGGATGGGGTGGGGGCAGCTAGGTGGCGCAGTGGATAAAGCACTGACTCTGGATTCAGGAGAACCTGAGTTCAAATCTGGCCTCAGACACTTAACACTTACTAGCTGTGTGACCCTGGGCAAGTCACTTAACCCCAATTGCCTCACTAAAAAAAAAAAGAAGAGGGGTGGGGGTGGGGGCAGCTAGGTGGCACAGTGGATAAAGCACTGACTCTGGATTCAGGAGAACCTGAGTTCAAATCCAGCCTCAGACACTTGACACGTACTAGCTGTGTGACCCTGGGCAAGTCACTTAACCCTAATTGCCCCACCCCACCCACCCCCACCCCAAAAAAAAGAAAAAAAGAAGAAGAAAGAAGAAGGGTGGGTGATTGCTCATTGTTAAGAACCTGAAAAATCAGCATCTAGGTCTTTGGATGTGTCTATGAGGTGGTGGGGAGGAAACAAGAGTCTGATGAGGGAGATGAGGGGATCATGGAGGAGGGGCCCTGGGGACTCCATTAGAAGGAGGGGACTCACTTAATGAGTGAGGGGGATGAGGGCTCAGCAAAGGGGATGGAGGCTCAGTAAAGAGGGATGGGGGCTCAGAAGGGAGGAACGAGAGTTTATTAGGGAGGAGGGTTTGGGGGGATGGATAAAGGCCCAATGAATAAGGATTGGGGGTTAGAGAGAAGGGAACTAATTCATTCATTGGACAAGTATTAGCTGCTTTCTGAGGCCAGTGATGTATCCATGGGAACTCTCAGTACAGTAGTGCGGAGGGGGGGCTGCCAGCAGGCATGTATCTGTGGGAGGCGGGATTACAGCCCAGTGCCCCACAGAGGGGCCTCCCTCCCTCTTCCCTCCTCCTTCCCCCAGAAGTCTCCCTGGGGCCACTGGAATGGTCAAGTCAGAGACAGGCACATGATCTCTAACTGCCCCCATCCCTTCCCCCTCCCAATGTTCCCTCCAGAGGTCACTTGGTCTGTGGAAACCACCCAGGCTAATTAAGTTAAGATCATTAATTAAGCAGTCAGTGGAGTCCCAGCTCTGTCCTCTAGAGCTGAGAAAGGGTGGGTGGGAGGATCAAGAAAGACAAGAAAATCTCTCCCGGGGTCATGGGGAAGACCTGAAACCAACTTCAAAGGCAGCCCCAGAGGCCAGAGCTGGCTGCACGGGGCAGAGCCTGGGTAACCCCAGGGGAGGCACGCCCCAGTGTATCACATATAACACATATGACCCACACAAGAAGCACAGCATGGACAGAATGGGCAAGTCACATCGTAAGCCAGAGGATAGACTGGGTTGGGGGCATAGAGGGGGACAAGCTCAGACTCCCAGCCTCCCCCAGAATCTCTAAACCACTGAAGGCCCTGCTATCTCTATGTGAACAATGGGCCCTCCAGACCCCACAGGCCACAAAGGTGGAAAGGGGAGACTCCCACTAGGCCTATAGTTCAAGGCTCTGTTCAGGACAGCCTCCTCCAGGAAGTCTGGTCTGACCACTGGGAGCCTTCTGGTTGCTATCCAGCTTCCCCGGGCAGCTCCAACACTTGCCCTCACGGCGGCACTTAATTATACACTGTCTCCTCTACCATCACTCTGTAATGTTTCCTGTGGGTGCATCCTGTCTCCCCAGTCAGGCTTCACGTTCCCCTTGGGCAGGGTCTCTGCCTCCTCCTTCTCCTGCCCTCCCCGCTGATGCTGAGCTGAACATAGGGTTGCTGAGGCAGTATGGGACAGTGGGTAAAGGCACTGAAATTGGAGTCAGAGGGGCCCAAGTTTGCATGATACTAAATAGCAACAGCTTATGTTTATGAAGCAAATAATGTGTTATCTCATTTGGTCTTCACAACAACCCTGGAAAGGAGGTGCCCTTATTATCCTCACTTGACAGACTGGGAAACTGAGGCAGGGGCAAGTGACTAGCTAGTAAATATCTAAGGCTGGATTTGCAGAGCCAGAACTTCCTGACTCTGAATCCAGTGCCTTATCTACAGGGTCACCTAGATTTGGCCACCTTCTGTGTGACCCCAGGTAAATCTTTTAACTTCTTTGGGCCTATTTCTTAAATCAATCAAAAAGCATTTAATTAAAATCCTGCTATGGGTCATAGGGTAGTTAGATGGCATGGTGGATAGACTTATCTTCTTGAGTTCAAATCTGGCCTCAGATACTTCCTGGTTGTATAACCCTTGGCAAGTCACTTCACCCTGTCTGCCTCAGTTTCCTCATATGTAAAATGAGCTGGAGAAGGAAATGGACTAACCAGTCCAGTACCTTTGCTAAGAAAACTCCATGGGGGCGGCTAGGTGGCGCAGTAGATAAAGCACCGGCCCTGGATTCGGGAGTACCTGGGTTCAAATCCGGCCTCAGACACTTGACACTTACTAGCTGTGTGACTCTGGGCAAGTCACTTAACCCCCACTGACCCGCAAAAAAAAAAATAGAAAAGAAAAGAAAACTCCAAATGGGGTCAATGATGAGCCAGACAGGACTGATATGACTCAACAACAACTATGGGCCACACACCTCCCGAGGCCTTAAGGGTATAAATACAGACAATGAAAACAATCCCTGCTCTCAAGTTACTTATTATACTCCATCGAGGGAGACAAGGAACACCTAATGTTTCTTCATCTATGACAAGATGACATGGCGTTCTCTAAGCGCTAGGCTCCTAGGTCACTTCACCTTTATGGGCCTCAGTTTCTTCATCTGTAAAATGGAGGGATTGGACTAGATGAGTTTTAGGGTCATCGTCCACTCTAGAAGGGACCTTAGAGGTCAACTGTACCAGCCCCCTTCTCCCCCTTACCGCCACCCCTCCTTTATCAATGAAGGAACTGAGGACCAGAGATATCAACACATTTGCCCAAGATTATACACAGTAAAGAAGGGAGATAGGATTCGAACCCACGGCCCTCCAAGGACCTCAAACCCCATGTTTTCCCCACCATAGTCCATCACCTCCAGATCCTATAATCTTCATCTTAGAATTTCACTCAACTTGGCAGACGAGCCCACCCTACTTGCCCTTACCCTCAGCCACATTTCTACTGTGGGGAGGGCCTCTTCCAACTCCCCCATGGGCAGGGCAGAGTTGGGAGCAGAGGTCAGGGCCTGGGTGGGGTTGAAAACAGGGAACAAGGGCCTCTGGGCAGGAGAGACCTGAACAGCTGGGAGCCTCCCTCCCCATCAGCCTAAAAGGTCTCCATTCTTCCCTGACTCACATTAGCTCAATTACAGCCTGGAAGGCGGGAGGGACAATGGTCCCACTTACCCAGATGGATTTTGAGGAGGGGAGGAGAGGGAGGAAGAGATGGAGAACAGGACAAGAGGAATCTGGGATACTGCCTCAGGCCCAAATGGATTTCTCCCTCAAAAAGGAGGCCCAACCTTCAGGAATAGGAACAGTGGGGACCCCAGGCCCAGCCTGGGCAGGGCAGAGGATTCATTCACGAGGCAAAGGGAGGGAGAATGATGGAGAAGAGAGGAAGGCGGCTGCAGGGAGGGAGGCAGGGAGAGGGGGATCCCATCCCTCAGTCCCCACAGAGGTTCTGCTCTAGAAGTTTGCACTAAGAGGAGGCGGCTGTTGGGTTTGCTTCTGGACCCACAGCGGCAGGAATGCTAATTAACAAGGTTAGTGCTAATTAATGAGGCTCAGGAACACAGGGAGGGAGGGGAGCTTGGGGAAGAGAAGCATGCAGTCCACCATCCCTAGGATCCCTGCCCAGACAGCAAGGCCCCACAGAGGATGCTGGGGCTTTCCCCTCTAATGCAGGACAGCCCCAGGTGGCTCCCTGGGCCAGGAACTGACAAGTGAGGACCCCTTAGAGCTTCTGTCTCTTGCAAGGAGGGGTGTCCCCCACCACAGGGATTCTAGCCCTGGCTCATAGCGTTCATTGACCAGACCTCTGTCTTTATGGGATAAGAACTCTTCCTGGAAGGAATCTCCCTTCCCTTTTAGAGGAGGAAATGGGGGTCCAGAGAGCTCAGGTCACTTGCCCAAAGTCACACAGGTGGTAAGTAGAAGCAAGATTTGAACCCAAGTCTGCTGACTTCAGAGGCAATACTTTAACTGCTCTAAGAGGCAGCTTCCCAGAGGAAGGCTGGATGTGGATCTGATGCACTTGTCCAAAGGGGGCTCCCCAGAGCCCTCCATGACCTTGGCCTGCCCAGGCACACCATCTTCTTCTTCCTCTTCCTCCTCCCCCTCCCTCCCTCCTCTTCCTCCTCCCCAAGGTCCCCCTCTGGACTACTTGGTTCTGGTAGGATCAGAGAATCCCAGAGCTAGACAGGACTGCATGTAGACACCCTGTGGCCCAGCCCCACGCCTGACACAGCACACAGAGCCTCCCTGGCTCTGTCCTCTTCATCATGGCCTCCAAACCCAACAAGCATCTACAACTTGTCTCCTTCTAGGTCCCCAGGAGGCTCTGGGTGTCATACCCACACACTCCCACACACACTGACCAGAGGGAACTCAGACATACATATCTGCCTCGTATTGCCCCATTGTCCAGAATCTCAGTATCTCACCCCCTTGGCTTCAATCATTCAACTAACAAGCATTTATTAAGTGCCTACTATGTTCCAGGCCAGTGCTATGAGTTGGCTAGTCCTCCCTGGACCCCTGACCCACAGGCCTGAGGGTGCCCAAGGGCCCCATGGGGACAACCAGATATTACAGACCTAAGCCGGTGGCTGCCTCAGAGCACCTGACACCAGGTCCTAACTGCCAGACCATGACCTCTGACCCTATACCACTGGACAGCCAGTCACTGAAGCCCAGGCTCCCTTCCCTGCGCAGCAAAGAGAAGCTTCTCCTCCCCTGAACGAGGCTTCAAGGATACCCCAAAATGGACAAGAGCCTGGTCATCAGAAAGAAGTAGGACGTGGACATGGGCCGTGGCTACTGGGCTGGGAGACAGACGTGGCTGGTTAGGTCAGAACCACATCCCCAGGGAGAAGGGGGTGGCTACACGGCTGACCTCTGAGCTCAATCACCTGGGTGCAACCGTCCAGAACCCCAACCATGTGTGACCCTCCTGCCACCAAGCCCTGAATGTGACCACTTGGGGACTGGATTCTGAACGTAGCCATCTCCACCGTCGGCTCCCATCCCAACCTCCCCCACAAGGTGGATCGTCTAGATGCTGGCTCCAGAACAGGACTGCCCAGAGTGACCCCAGAAGGTTCTGGCCCCCACTCACCATCTGGAGGCGTCGGGGGTGGCTGCGTGAAGTGATTCCCAGGTTTGTCTGCAAATAGAGAAAAGACACAGATGTTAGGGTTCAAGAGTCCACCAGTTACTGCCCCCCACCTAATGCCCCCACAGCTGGTATCATTCTGGGCTTCTCGACTTCATTCAGCAGCCAGTTAAAACCCTTCACCTCCTAAGCATGACTTCCCTTTGGGAGACTCAAGACCACCTCACAGACTCTTGTCCCTACCCAACCAGTAACCCCCTCATCCACAGACAGCAAGATGAAGGGGCACCCCCGGCAGCAGACGGCACAAAAACCTGAGCTTTTCCCAACCTTAGGCCCTAGTAAATCAGCCGGCCGGCCCTCCAGAGAGAGGGAAGAGGGAAGCACAGAATGGGGAATTGAGTGGAGAACAGGGAAGGCCCAGGAATGCCCAGCCCCTCCCCTGGGGCCAGTGACCACAGAACCAAAGTTGATATGAGTAAGACTGGAAAAGTGAATGGGCTGAGCCATTGTCCTGCTGGGGCTCAAGAAGAAGCCCCCCAGCCCAGGCACGTAGAAGAGTCCTCATTGTCCAAGCTCTTTGCTCCTAGCCCTACATCAAGCCCCCCCCCCAATTTCCTCCCCCCACCAAGTTCAGCAGGAGCAAAGAAAAAGAAGAGGAGAGAAGCTACGGGCCCTCCCCCCATGTGCAGTGCCAGCATGTCCTCCACCTCCCCCCCAGACCCTTCCATCCCCCACCTTCTCAGTCCAGAGCCAGCTCCCCACCCCAATGGTCCCTGGGTCACAGTCCAGGTGGAGGATTCCCTTCTGCATGAGGGCATGAACCTCTCCCAATACACCCAGGCCATGAGACTGGTCTGCTGGGGACCCAGGAATCCAGGGTCGCCCCCTGCGCTGCAGGCTGGCCACTTCTGATGCCCACATCCAAAGCTAAGCCAACCCACTCAGATCCCTCTAACCCACCCACCCACCCCCTTCTACCCTCCCTCTGGAAGGGGGGGCAGCTCAGAGGGCAGAGGCAGGGCCAAAGAGACATCAGGGAGATACTGAGAAAGGCCAATGGGGCAGGACACCCAAGGGTGACCGCGGCTCCTTCCAAGGGGCCTGAGACACCTACAGTTGTTGAGGAAGAGAAGGACGGCGAAGCCCAGCGTGGAGGTGGCCAGGAGAATGAGGCAGATGTTACAGGGGATCATGAAGTAGCGGACGACCAGGGAGACCTTGTGCTGATACAGCTGGTCCCGATCCAGGGCCGAGGACATCGCGGGGTACTGGCAGGCGGTCATGGCCCTGGCCCTGGGCCCCGCCACGGCAGCCACGCCCCCCTTGGGGGCCCCTGGGCCGGCCTGGACCCAGGCCACTGCCTGCCCTCCAAGAGGGGGTCACGCCCAAAGCCCGAGCCGCCCCAAGCCGAGCAGGGGGGAGACCACTCCCCCCATCTTGAAAACCCCAAGAAGTTGCTCGCAGTCAGGGACGGAAGAAGACAACCTGAAGGACCCAGGGGTGGGGAGGGCTGGGGATCACAAATCCACCGGCAGCCGACCGGCGGAGTCACAAGCTGAAGGAGCGGCTTGGGGGAAGGGGGGCGGCTTCAGTCACTCTGGCTTCTCTAAGTGGGAAGGAGTCCAGGCACGGGAGCCCAGAGGGCAGACGGCTCCCTCGAAGCCCAACTTGTTGGGGAAGCAGGTGGAATGTGCCCGAAAGCCAAGCCCGCAGCACCCCCCAGGCCCCCTCCCAGGGCTCAATTAGAACCCCAAAGTTGGGGGGAGGGGGGAAGCGTCCCCAGTTCTCTCCAGGACACCTGGCCGGGGGCGGGAGGGTCACCTCTGTCCTCTAGAAGCACAGGGGCCAAGCATTCCCGATCCTCCCCGGGCGCTCCTGGGCCCCCCTGCCGGCCCTCACAGCAGCTCCCCAAGGCTCTGGCTCAGCAGCAAGCCCACCTGGGGCCTCTCCACGCCCCATCGCCTGCCCCGCCCAGGCTGGGGCCACTGGCTGCTCATCCCCTGGGGGCTGGCCCCCCTCCTCATGCTGCTGGGACCCTCAGGCGGGGCTGGTGCCCAGCTTCACTTGGGGAAGGGCAGGGCTCTGGGAAAGCGCAGCCCCCTTCCTCTTCTTCCTCTTCCTCCTCCTCCTCTTCTTCTTCCTCCTCTTCCCCCTCCTCCTCCTCCTCCTCCTCCTCGCAGGGGGCCCAGCTCCGGGGCTCCCCAAGGGCTCTTTCCAGTAGAGCTGGTGCTAGCCCCTCTCTGGGTGCCAGGTCCCAGGCTCCCTCCCCGCAGAAGGGCGGCTCGGGAAAGCTGGTGAAGCAGGAGACGGTGCGGCGGCGGGAGACCCGGCCCGCGGCCGGAGGCCAGTCCGACGGCCGGAGAGGAGCGGAGCGGGCAGCGGCCGGGCAGCAAGGAGCAGGGCTGGACAGCCGCGAGAAGAAAGGGCCGGGAGCAGCAGGCAGACGGGCTGGCTCGGGAGGCTGGGGCAGAGGCAGAGGCACAGCCGACGCTCCCTCCCTCCCGCCTCCTCCTCGCCAGCCTCAGTGTTGGGGGGCGGCGGCGATCGGCAGAGAGAGGCAGCCAGCGGCGGCAGCGTGAGCAGAGAAAGCAGGAAGCTTCCGAGGAGGCAGCGAGAGGGCCCCCAACGAGGCCGGCCGGCAGGAGGGAGGGGGAGCGGAGAAACAAAGGAAGGGGTCCCCGGGGAGCCCTCCGCCGTCCTGGGGGAGCCCTCAGCCCGCAAGAGCAGGCGAGCACCGAGGAGAAGGAGTGAGCCAGCGAGGGAGGGAGGGCAGGGCGGGAGTGACACAGGAGCGGGCGGGGATCGCACAAAAGGAGAAGGAGCGCCGAGGGGGGGTGGGGGTGGGGACAGGCATGGAACTGGGCTGGGGGGGCCAGGTGGGAGCAGGGACGCGGGGCAGGGAGGGGCCCCAGCAGAGAGGCAGAGTCAGCAATGTGGGGGGGGGACGGTTCCTAGATGTGCTCCCGGGTGGGGGTGGGGCGCAGAGCACCCTCGCCCCAGTCTGGTCCCCACTTCCCTATTCTCCCTAGGTATGTGGGTGCAGAGCATTTGGGGGATCTCCTGTTTTTCTTCTGTTATCATGTATCCGTGTGTGTGTGTGTGTCAGGGCGTGTCTGTGACAAGGGATTTGTGTGTATCAGTGTTGGGGGATGAAGGGACTGAGCATCCGTGTGTCCACATATGGGTGTAAACTGGTCTCCAAGTGCGCTTCTTTCTCAATACCTATGGACACAGCTCTAGCTTTGTCTGGGTGGAAGCCTGAGTGTGCCCAGAAGAGGTGCAGTCATCCCATCTGACTGTCACTGTGCATGGCTGTGTATCACTGGGGGAGTGTGTCAGTGGTGGTGGGTGTTCATGCATCTATCTGCCAAGGGGAGGGCATCCACACACCTGAGTCTTTGGGTGTCTGAACATGTCAGTGTCAGCCACGACCCAGCATCACTATGCGTGTGTCAGAGCAATAATGGGGTGGGTGGGTGTGGCTGTGTCAGGGGATCTGAGGGTGTCAGCATCCACAGGAATCAGCAGGTCAATGTGAGCCCCATGTTACTTTGTCTAGGCATGTTTGTACATTGGGGTATGTCCGGTTGTGTCAGTGGAGCCGAGTGTGTCAGGTTGGGAGTCTATGTGTGAATGTCAATGGCTCTGTCAGGTTGGAGGTTTATGTGCGAGTGTGTCAGTGGGGCTGAATGTGTCAGGTTGGGAATTTATCCTGAGTATTGTCAGTAGGCCTGAGTGTCAGATTGGAGGTCTGTGTGTGAGTGTGTCAGGTTGGGGATCTATGTGTGTGTGTGTGTGTGTGTGTCAATAGGGCTGAGTGTGTCAGGTTGGGGGTTTATTATGAGTGGGCCAGTGGGGCTGTGTGTCAGGATGAGGGTTTCTATGTGAGTGGGACTGTGTGTGTCAGGGTGGGGGGTCTATGTGTGTCAGTGGGGCTGAGTGTGTCAGGGTAGGGGTCTATGTGTGAGTGAGCCAGTGGGGCTGTCAGGTTGGAAGTTTCTGTGAGTAGGCCAATGGGGCTGAGTGTGTCAGGATAGGGGTTTCTATGTGAGTGGGCGAGTGGGGCTGTGTGTCGGGGTGGGGGGGTCTATGGGTGTCAGTGGGGCTGAGTGTGTCAGGGTGGGGGTCTTAGTGTGAGTGTGTCAGTGGGACTGGTATAACGCTATTAGTGGGAGTAGGTCTGGGTATCTGATTCTAATGTCGGAATGGATGTCTGTGTCACTAAATGTGTGAGTCAGTGTATATGTGTCTGAGGTTGTCAACACATCTAAGAGTATCTTGGTGCGAGGATATCGCTGTGTCCGGCCATCAGAGTGTGTGTGCTTCTATATCAGCACATCAAGGGGTCTCTGCGTGTACTTAGGAGAAAAAATGCCTGGAAGCCTGAACTCTCTACATGAGTGGCTGAGGGGGGGATGCAGGAGAAGAGCAGGGAAAATAACCTGGCAAGTTCCAGGCAGGATCCTGGGGGGCAGTTCCAGAGTCCCCCCAAAACTTCCCCCACCATTCCCAGCCTTGTCATACCTAAGGAGACCCCCCAAAGCAATGAGCCTCTCTCCCAGCTCGGATTCTGTAAAAATTGAGCCAAGAAGAGTGACCCCCCAGGTCTTCAGAGGCACCCCTGGTTTGGGGGGGGGTCACAAACCAGCTTACCCCCACCCAAGCCAGACCCATCTCCATCCACACCCTCCTCCTCCCTACTCCCTCAGCTCCCTCCCTCATTCATTCAGCTCTTCTTGCAGGGAAGCAGCGGCCCCTAGTGGCTGCCAAGGGAGCTACATGGAGGAGGCCCAAGAGAAGGGCTCCACACACCCCAGGTGCAGACACAGGAAGAGGCCACTCAGGGCCTGGGGCAGTGGGAAGCAGGGGATGGGGGGTGTCCTGGGGTCCTGCTGTGAGCACCCTGGGGGCTGCTCCAATGGGGAGGAGTCTCTGCAACATCCAGGACCCAGAGCACAATCCGCCCTGCCTCAGTGGGACTCGAGGAGCCTTCCAGCCTAAGGCTCTGAGAGGCAGCTCCCATTTCAAATTCGGGGCGGGGGTGAAGATCCCCAAATGGCCACGTCACATGGGAGGAAGACCTTGGCTGGAGAGGACTGACCAAGGGGGCCCTGAGAGACTGACTGCGGATCCAGCTGGGGGGAGAGGGAGGGAGCAACGCTCCCCAAAGCTACCCAGGCCTCCCTGCCCCCCCCCAAGCAATTCCAGCCGGACTCAAGGCTAAGAGTCACTGGGGTTGCTAAATGCACAGAAATCTCTGCCCCCAGTCCAGAATTCCCTGGGGGAGGGAGGAGGCATTGTTCCAGGGAGCTCAGGTTACTATGATGCCCAGCTCCACCTGTTAGGCTGAGGCCCTGCCTCCTCTGATCCTTGTGACAAAGAAACAGTATGGCATGGCCCCCAAGTGCCCAGGCAGAAAACCTGGGTTCAGATTCTGCCTTTGGGACCTCAAATATGCTTTTTTTGTTCTTTGTGTGGGGCAATGAGGGTTAAGTGACTTGCCCAGGGTCACACAACTAGTAAGTGTCAAGTGTCTAAGGTCACATTTGAACTCAGGCCCTCCTGAATCCAGGGCCAGTGCTTTATCCACTGCGCCACCTAGCTGCCCCCTCAAATATCTTCTCCTCATCTACACAGAGGATTAATTCAGTCTAAAATTGGGATGAATAACTACCATGTCCAAGAGATGTTGCAAGCATCCCAGAAAGCTCATAGGACTTAATTTATCACGAAGGGCTTTGCAGTGAATTGACTCTACTGGACAAGAGAAATGAACTACTCCTTAAATAGTCCACAGGATCATAACCTGAGAGCTGGACAAGGGGCCTCAGAGGTCACTGAGGCTAAGTAAACTGTCCAAGGTCCTGTGGATAGTAACAGGCAATATTTGAACCCAGAATCTTTGGCTCAAAATCCAACATTCTTTCCACTGCTATTCCTCAGACCCAAACCAAATCAGGGACAGGGGTGGACAGAAGGATAGCAGGGCCATGCGCTCCCTGGGAAAGCAGGAAGTCCACTATTCACCTGAATCAAGGCCATATTTACTGAGCATCCCCCGTGGAACCAGCCCCATGTTCTTCAATCAGTCAACAAGCATTTAAATGTCTACATGGTAGAGTGGGTTTGGAATCAACAGGGACCCGAGTTTGAATTCTGACTGACACTCTGGGCAAATCACCTAAGCCTCAGCTTCCCCATCTTTAAAACAGGAATAAGGACAGACCCTAAAGTATCATGGAAAGGGGAATTATGGGGGGAGCTAATCCCTGCCCTGGGCCAGTCAGAGAAAGATCTTGAGAGAATGGAAGGGAAGGGATGGCAAGAGGGGATCAGAGAAGGCAGAGGTGCCTGGGATTGGGGGGGGGGAGGTACCACTACCACCACCATTATTATTATTATTATTATTATTATTATTATTATTATTATTATTATTATTGTTATTGTTAATAGCTAGCATGTATCCAGTGCCTGCTACATGAAGCAACTGTGCTAAGCGCTTTACAAATATCATCCCATTTGATCCTTACAATAACTCTGAAAGTTAGATTATCCTCATTTTATAGATGAGAAAACTGAGGCAAACAAGGTAAAGTGACTCACCCAGAGTCACACAGTTACTAAGTGTCTGAGGCTGCATTTGAACTCAGGTTTTCCTGACTCCAGGGCTCCATCAACAGCACCACCCACCGGTCATTGGTGTATTCAATATAGAGAAGTGCCAAGATATTAAAATGGAGGGGTTGGGTGAGGCCAGACTGAAGTGGCCTAGAATGACAGGTCAAGGAGTTTGGGCACGATGCCAGGGGGTCAAGGAAATTATGACAAGTACTTGAGCAGGGAAACAGAATGACGGTTAGGATGAGCTGATCTGGGGGCAGCTAGGTGACGCAGTGGATAGAGCACCGGCCCTGGAGTCAGGAGGACCTGAGTTCAAATCCGGCCTCAGACACTTAACACTTACTAGCTGTGTGACCCTGGGCAAGTCACTTAACCCCAATTGCCTCACTAAAAAAAAAAAAAAAAAGGATGAGCTGATCTGGGTGAGGAAGAAAGGGAGGAAGGCTACACAATAGCTCTAACCCAGAGGCTCTGACGGTTTGGGGAGAGACAAAGGCAACAAGTAGAGCCTGAGATTTAGAGTGAGAAGGAAACTTAGAAGTCATTTAATCCAACTCCTTCATTTTACAAATGAGGAAACTGAGGCCCAAGGACTTGGCCCAGGGTCACACACAGCTAGGACCCAGATCTCCCAGCTACGAGAGCCACTAGGTGGCGCCATGGTGCACAAAGAGCTGGGCCTGAAGTCAGGAAGACTCATTTAGGTGAGTTCAAATCCAGCCTCAGACACTAGCTGTGTGACCCTGGGCAAGTCACTTCACTTTGTTGGCCTCTGGTTTCCTCATCTGTAAAATAAGCTGAAGAAGGAAATGGCAAACCACTTCAGGATCTCTGTCCAGAAAACCCCAAATGGGGTCAGGAAGAGTTGAACATAACTGGGAAACGGCTGAACAACTCCCAGACTATACAATCCATCACATAACGGGGTGGGGCAATCCCTTCCCAAAACCCAATGGCAAGATGAAGAGATGCTTCGTAATAATCAGAATCACAACCTTCGAGGGTTAGAAGAACCTTACGGGGCGGCTAGGTGGCACAGTAGATAGAGCACCGGCCCTGGATTCAGGAGTACCTGAGTTCAAATCCGGCCTCAGACACTTGACACTTACTAGCTGTGTGACCCTGGGCAAGTCACTTAACCCCCATTGCCCCGCAAAAAAAAAAAGAAGAACCTTACAACATAGGCTAGAGGAGACCTTAAAATTGAGAATGTCCTGAATATCAGAGGGACCCTTGAACCCAGAAAAGAGACTCAGAGCTGGGAGGGGCCTTCGAAGAAGAAAGGAAGGGGAAGGAGAGGGAGGCAAACAGGCATTAATTAGGCTCCTATATTGTGCCAGGCACTGCGTAAGCACATTAGAGATATCTTCTCATTTGATCCTCACACCCACCCTAGGGAGGCAGGTGATGCTGGTAGCTGTTTGACAGTGGAGAAGCTGATCGGATTTAAGTGAATTGTCCAGCTTCACACAGCTAGGAAGTGTCACAGAATGTCAGGAGCTGGGAGGGGGACCTTTAAACACAGAACATGGAGTATCAGAACTGGGAGGAATCTTAGAATAGGAAAGGCACTTTAGAACAGAGAATGTCAGAGCTGGGAGGGTCCTAGACACTAGAACAAAGAATGACAAAGTGAGGAGAGATCTTAGGATGGAAAATGTCAGAGATGGAAAGGCCCCAAGAAAATAAAATGTCAGAGGAGGGCATGGAAGGTCAGAGCTCAGAGGACCCTTAGAACATGGAATGTGGGGGCTATGAGGAACCTAGAACATAACAGAGAATGTGAGAACTGGGAGGGGCCTGAGAACATGGAACATAAAGACTAGGAGGAACCTAGAATATAAAATAGAGAATGTGAGAGCTAGGAAGGGCCTCAGAACATGGAATAGGAGACCTGTTGGTGCATCTGAGCTGGGAGGATCCTAGAATATAGACTATGGAACATCCAAGGGACCAGAGAATAGCCTGGGAAGGGCCTTGGATCCAAGCCCCTTGTTTTACATATGAAGAAACTAAGGGTGCTAATGGGAATTACTAGCTCAAGGTCGCTAGGTCCCCAGACCCCCTGCTCCCTCCCCAGGAGGCCCCAGCAGTGTGAGGTCCAGGCCAGCATCCTCACCCTTTATCCAGACTACCTCTGTACAGGTGCAGTGGGCAGGGGGAGGGGTGAAATGGGGGGCAGCCTGAGCCCTGCTGCTGGAAGCTGCCGGAGCTGGCACCCAGAGGTCCACATTTGGGGGAGGGGGCCCAGAGAGCTCAGCCTCCCCACCCTTAGCCCAGGGCTGGAGTCCCAGCTGAGAACAGAGAAACAAAGGGGGCATTGAGGCTGCAAAAAGAGCAGTACCCCCCTTCCCTCCCTCCCTCCCTCCAGCCCAGAAGGAAGTAGAGTCCCAGGGAGAGGGGCAGCTTCCAAATTCCCTGTGGTTTGGGGGCTAGAGAAGTCACATGACTTCAGCCCCTCCTGGGCCTCAGGGCTGCCAGCTCTCAGGTGGCCCTCAGGTGGTGGGGGGCCTGGGGGCCTTCACATCGGGCCCACAGAATGATGCCGCTATTACAGGGGAGCACAAAATCTCACACATTTGAAACACACAGCAGCTACCCCGGCAGGGTGGGTCATGGGGGAGGGGAGGGGAAGGGCTAGCCCAGAGGAGGCTGGGAGACTGAGGGGACACCCCCCATCTCTGCCCACAGGCCAGTGCCCATAGCAACCAGCCCTGCCCTTTCTCATGCAGATAGCCCCACCCCCCTCTGGACAATAAGGACTGGCTCCCCCTGAAAGGGATGGGGGCCCCTCAGGGGAGGAGCCTGGCTTCCCTTCTGAACAGCCCAGTGGGGGGGAGGCAGAAGGACCTCAAACACTGACACCCCCCCTCCCCCTCTCCCTTCCCCTTCCCTTCCCAGCTGGGTTCAGCTCCAGGCCTCTATTGGGGACTACAGAAATCCATGGAGATATAGACCTCCAGACAGGCCGGCCTAAGAGATCAGGGAGTGGACATATGCATGTACAAGTTTTCAATCCGGTGGGCTCAGCGGCCCTTTATCTCTCTACCTCAGTTTCCCTATCTGTAACATGGATTGAATAGCCTCTGAAGTCCCTCCCCACTTTGGATGTATCATTCCATCTGTTTTGCCAGGCCTAGGGTGGGCATCCCACCTACATGTGCCAGGCACCACAGCCCCAGACCTAGGCTAAGGTCAAGGTCAGTCAGATCCCCAGGGACCTTCTCCCCTAAAGCAAGGTCCAGAGCCCCATAGGAAAGCTGAAAGTGGACCCACTACTCAGATGAGAAAACAAGCATCTGCTAAGGAACAGGAAGTGGGGAGAGCTCCCCCTCATCCGGAGCCCTGGTCGCTAACCATTGGACAACACTGCCTGCCTTCAGAAAGAGGCCTGGGTCCTCAGGAGATCTCTAGACAAGAGCGGGGAGGGCTGCAAAGCAGGTGGATGGGGGTTAGTGGGAGGGGCTGTGAGGGGAAGGGGAGAGATTCCCCAGCCCTCCCTTCCCTGGCCTCTGAGTTGGGATCATTTGTGATTCCGTCAGTGCCTGGGGCCCTGAGGATTGACACAGCCCATTAGAAAGCTGGGGAAACTGAGGCCCAGTGGGGGGTGGGAAATGGCCCGACTATTCTCCTGCCAGACGGTCTAAGTTACAAAGAGAGGTGAAAGCCCCCAGCTGGCAGGAGGGACGAGCAGACAGCAGGCCTCTCTGGGCTGCATGCCCCCTCCCACGGCCCGGTCCTGTCCGCCCCTCCCCGGGGCCCCTTGGGCTCAGCTCCCAGGAGCCTGGGGACAAGACAATGAATGGTTCATGGGCAGGACGGCTCCTCTGGGCCTGGGCCAGGGCTGGGCATCGAAAAGAAAAGGGACATTTGTGACTACGCACCCCCCCACCCCGAGATAATGTGTCTCAGGACTGGAACCGTCCCCCCAACCCCTACCACCCCAACCTCCAAACAGGGACTGACTGGCTCATTCACCTCCATTCAGAGGTGAGCGACCCAGGCCAGGACACACAGGATGTGCCCATATAGATGGCCGGCCGTGTGCCCAAGCATCTGTGTGCAAGTGCATGTGTGCATGTGTGCTTGCTGGCTGGCTTCTGTCTGGGTCCGGGTTCACAGATGGGCACCGGTGTTCACACCCATGTATGCACATGCGCGCACACACACATCTGTTCATATGCCCATGGTGTGACTTGCACATGTATGTGCCGTGGGCTTGTGTGCATCTCTGTGTATGCCATGGCATGTGCGTGCATCTGGGGGTCTGCGTGAACACGCCGGCTTAGGTGATTCCGCAGTCCTCATCCCTCGGGTCCCCTTGTCCATTTCCCCTTCCTTACCTCCCTTTCTGCTTTTAGTCACAGCTGACCAGGTCACCCAGGCCCCCTAGTTACCCAGTGGTCCCCCAGAAGCTCTGGAACCCTGCCAGGCCACTGCCTTCTGTCCTTTCTGGGTCTTGGTACAAAGGGATGGGATGGGAAGGGTAGAACATAGAATAGATGATCCAGGATTGGGGAGGTGGGCCACAGTGCCCGAGCTTGGGCGGACCACCCTTCTCTGCTTGAAGCCCCAAGCTGACCCTTCCCTCCTCCCAGTTGGACCCAACCACAGGGACAT